>NC_043750.1:10057480-10094980 GCF_902148845.1 Salarias fasciatus | reverse complement strand
TGAAGCCTCCAGCTGCGAGTCGCACGAGTTTGCAGGAGTACGAAGCAGAAGCTACTCTGAATATGTGCCGAATGGCGTTTTTCTGGGATTCTAAACGATGTTTCTTCCTGTGTGAACTCACCAGAAAACAGCATTTTTCCCCTCTCTCTATTGTTGTTGGCCGACAGGCACCTCGGCTTAATCATTACTGTCAATCTTTTTTAAAAAAAAAGTTCCACTTGAAGACATTTGCGGCTTCACGTGTCGACGCGATGTCACATCACATCAGCGTAGTTTACCACCTATAGCCATTCCACAGCGCGCAAAAGGATGCATTCAGCGTATGTGACTCTTCCGCTGAGCCCGTGAAGCCAGTGGTGTGAAGATGATTTCCAGTAATATTATATTTTCAGTCTATAGGGCAAATCTAAAAAATTGCTGTCCTTGATTTGTGGCTTTGCATTCAGCATCGCGGCAGTTCCCTTCTGTGTTTGTTCATGTTCAAAGGAATAGTGTGTTATCAATTAAACCTCTTCTTAATGATGTTAATGTGTAGGAAGACTGCAGGGGCCATGGGAGCGTATTACCAAACTATAATGTGATTAATTGTGTCTGTTAAGCACCATCTGATACAGCAGCCAACAACAACATAAGCAGCTCCAAGCACCCAAGAGTATTTCCACAGAAGAAAGTATTTAATAAGGTTTAAGCCTGTTTTGAATATTGACAATGACAAAATGTGTGTGTTTGAAACCAATTATTTCTTTAGATATTTGCCTTTAGATTATTATTTCTTTAGATACGTGGCTTTTGAGCTAATTTACTGTCTGTCAAGGCGGCGATATCTCAGCCGCCGTCTCGGGGTTGTCTTGACTCTGTAGAAATGAGGAAAAAAAACAGGATTTTCCTTGAAAGCTGTACAGTGTGTGGGACGGTTTTGGCCCACGGGCCTAATCTTTTAACCTCCAAGTCTGATTTTTGTTTTGTTTTGTCTTTTGTTTTTATTTTTCTATAGGCTCAATTTGTCTGAGGTGATTGTGAAAACCTTACCAGCACACGTTAAGCTGTATCATGTTTGCTAAGCTGAATGGCAAAAATGTCACTTTACATATTTGCAAAGTATGGACATTTTGCTCATATATTATTGCACAAAATGTCATTTTGATCTGCATATATTATCAGCCTGTGTGTACACAGGCATCCGCTGACGCTGACATTTTGTTGCTGATGTGGCTTTTCAACTGGTTTATAAAAGGCAAATGAAAGAATGGAAGAAATGAGGATTAGAAGCAACTTTTGAATTAAATAAATTTAATTCACTTTTGATTTAATTCAATAAAGTAGTTCAGTTTACTTCGTGGCTGCCCAAAGTTACCACACAATCAGTTTTAGACATGAAAATATATATTTTTCTAAAAACAAAATAGTAAGTTGGGGGGGAAAAAAACAAAGACAGAACAGATGCTAAATGAAAATGCTCAAATAAGCAGGACCTCATTTAAAAGAGGATGTATCTGCATTGACTGGTTGGATTGAGAGGATATTAAAAAGGAGAAATGGAGACAGTTACCCATGACAGGAATCCAAAAGCTAAGAATTTTGCCAACAGTTCCTCCAGAGAAACACTGGGACCCTCTAATAAGTTGGCATTGTTCTGCTGGGGACAGCAGATACTTCTTAACAGATGTTTCATGATTACCAGCTAGTCTTTAACATCTGCTTCTGGGACTTTTCACCATTTGTCCTCACAAAGATGATGATTTAGGGATGCTTGTGTATTACTGCCAGTTTAGAAATGCTTTGCGCTCCTTTTTTTTTTCCCCCTTTCTTTTTTCTTGCAGAGCTCGTCGACATCTTGGCACAATGGACACCGAACTTCAATAGTGGAGAGAACATCACACACTCTGAGTCAGAGGTTTGAATAGCTCCGGCCCCACTCCAGGGTTTCTAATCACCGACTTTGAATATTCAGCCTGACTCTAATCAAAGAAAAGAGAAAAAAATGTGCTAATTTTACTAAATACTACACTTTAACTCCCAGATATTCAGGAAATGATAAAGTCTCAACTGTTGCGACGAGTTCAGCAATAAGCATTCATCAGAAAGCTGTGAATGAAAATTCACCCGAAGTTTGCATGGCGGTCACTCAATATTTGCTATATTGACAACAACAAAGGAAAGCAGGAGTTCAACTTTCACCAGATTTACTCCTGCACGTGCTTGAAAATGGATATACACCGAACAAAACTATAAATGGCACATTTTTGTTTTGTTCCTATTTTTCATGAGCTGAACTCAATGATCAAGTTTTTTTTTTTTATATGTACAAAAAAAGGCCTGTTTTTCTCAGATATTGTTGATAAATGTGTCTGGATCAGTGTGATCCCTCCACCTCACAGAGCAAGATGCTGATTAGATAGCAGGATTATTCCACAGGCGTTCCTCAGGCTGGACACAATAAATATTCACTCAAAAGCGTACAGCTCAATCACATATTATGATCAATATTTGAGAGGAATGGGCCTTCTGTGTACATAGAAAATAAAAATCTTGAATCTTTGAGTTCAGCTCATGAAAAATGGGAGCAAAAACAAGAGTGTGGCGTGTATATTTTTCTTCAGTGTCGACGAAAACAGGGTTGTCATCCATCCGGATATCATTTTGTGACCAGACATAAAATAAAACAGAGCTCATAAAAAAGCTGCTGGATGGCGACGCCAACCTGAATGAAGACCTGACTGGCACGCTCAAGGCTCTTTCTGGTTGCTTGAACTTTCTAATTTGTGGAAACCGAATAGAGAATAAATGACAGTGAGACTATTTTGTGTTAAACACAGAACTGGATGATTTTCAAAGTTCAGGTGCAACGTTTGTGAGGCCCTGCAGCTAAAATGTGATGGAACAGACAAAATGAATTAATAGTAGCTAATTGAAACTCCATTACAGGCCTGATCTGCTAAAAGTGTGGGTATGAAAATGAATATATTGCATACACACGTGTGTGTAAGCTGATCTCCTGATGGATCTCCACTGAGGATCGCCTCCAACACATCCCCAAACTAACACACACACACTGTTGATTTAGTTTTCCTTCATGAATTTGAACTATCAGCACATGTTGTGATTGCTAAAAAATACTGGGAGGAGCTTAATTTAAAAGACCAGTGTATGACAAGAAATGCCAATTACTACTACCGACGAGGTGGAAACCGGCCTCTGGCAGAAATGCTGCTGTTCATGTGGGGAGAAGCTTTTCCTCTGCTGTCTAGCCACGACTTCTTTTTGCAAACATTATTATAAGATACTTTCTTAATTGCTGAAAGATCTGAAAACAATTAACTGACAATGACTCCTTTCAGATGCAGTGATGAACTCAGTGAAAGCACCAGCAACAGTAAACAAGTCCAGTCTTGTAGCGAATCGCAGTCACTCAGTGTCCATCGTCTTGTCGCTTTCATGCTTCCATTTTCTAATCAATCCAGAGTCACCTGGGAAAAGAAATGGGAGCTGCTGCTGCACACATCTGGCCTGTTCAGCCAAAAACCTCCAGCTGTCAGCTTTATCTAAATCCAGTCCTTCAAAGTTGACCAAATATTTACCGAATAAAACTCCAATAAAACCCCTGAATGTATGCCATGAGTGGTGGATACATGTACGCATTTCCACCTTCATGACATGACATTAAAACATCCACATGTTCTCACAGTCACAGTCCTGGACTCAGTTCTCTCACGTCGGACAGAGACGAAGAGGACAAACAGTGACAGGACTGACGAGCTGGCAGAGAGACAGACAGCCCGGTAGAACGAGCTGCCGACAGGTGGAGGTCTCAGATGACTACAGAGGGACAGCGGAGGAGGATGGAGGTGAGAAAGAAGCCTATCAGAGTTCTTTCACAACACTGTCACTGTGCAGCTGTTGGAAATGTCTCCTTCTTCCTGCTGTAATCACACTGTGTATTTTTTGCAGCGGTTCAAGAAGCTTGCTGAATTAGCGCGGTGCTTTCTGTGAACACAGCTTCCTTTCACACGTTCTATCTATTCTGTTGAAGAGACTGAAAAAAGTCTTTTCTTTTCATTTTCTTATTTCTGGCCTTTCTTTCAGTGGAAAGTATGTACAATCTACAACATTAAAAGTAAAGGCAGGTTGGGAAAGGACTGAGTGATTGGTGTGTTTCGGGCCATTGGTTCACCTGACATACATACGAACATGTGAATGCTGAGAAGAGGAAGGCATGCTTTATTGATCCCCTTGGGCATCCAACTCCTCTGCATTTAACCCTGACTATTCATTCTTGACATTAAACTATACATTCTGTTTAAGGATCAGTGGCTGCTGCACTGCAGGTCAGGTCAATAGTCTTGCTCAAGCATCCACAGTGGTTACCTGTCAGCGATGGGATTTGAACCTGTAAACCTCTGATCCCAAAGTCCAAACCTCTGCCGTTTGGCACACCACCACCCAGGGGTAGTCTGCGGCTCAAAGAGCAGGAAATTAAACACAGAAGGTAAAGAGTAATTCACTGTTTAAAACATTTAAAGGAACATGATGATTTTTTTTGAAAATAATGGAAAATCTTCAATGAAACCAAACATCTGTCCACACTGCAGCGAGTTTAGCTAAAACTAGCAAGTTAATAAACCATCTCACTTCTCCCTGCCATGGATTGCAATACCACAGTGAGCCACAGGATGGGTGTATTGGGCTTTCCAACAAAGACAAAAGAAGAAGTGGAGGTAGATCGAACAGGAAACACAACAATGATACAATGACTTGACCACAACCCAGAGTACAAAGTGACTTTATATACATCTCACATGTACTGCATCTTCAACCTTGTATGCGAAAGAAGAACATATCTGATACATTCATTTTATTCTATAGAAATAAGTTCTTGATGTTTGCAGTCACAGGGTAAATAGTTGTTTCACACTGAGATACTGCAGGTGCTGTTCTCGTAGGATCTGAAGCTGATGATGTCTTTTGCACTTCCTGGACTCTGGGCTTGTTGTGGTGTAAAGAATTTTATGCGTCTAGTGATCTCGAGAGCTTGTCATTGGCAACAAATGTTCCTGGGCCACTGGGCCAAAGATCTTTCTCAACGATCATGGAAACAAACAATCATGTACTGACGAGGGCCTCCAGCTTTCACTGGAACAGTTTGATGGTAAGTGTGAAGCAGTTGGGATGTGTAGCAACACCTCCATATCTCTGAGTCCGTGGCTCTCTCAGAGAAAAGAATGACTTTCCCTATGGCAACGCCTCCACCCAGGGGGAGGAGTTCAAGGACTGTTGAAGTTAAGAGGCAGCTGGGCTGTTAACAAAGATCTCTGTTGCCAGTGAGGAGTTCGGTCATTGTGGGAGAGGCTCAGAGTGGAGCTGCCACTTCACATTGAGCCAGAGGAGCTAAATCATCGGATAATGATGCCCCGGTCGCCTCCCAGTCAAGTTTTACCAGAGGCACTGAACTGGGAGGAAGCCTCGAGGTCGGCCCAGGACTCGCTTGGAGAAATGATATCTCTGGTTTGGTTTTGGAGCGGTTTGTGATGAAGGAGGTTGCTGGAACAGCAAAGTCTGGGCTTCATTGCTCCCAGTAGTGCCTCTGTGACTCCATGCGGACTGAGCAGAAACAAAGATGGATGCATTGTCTTCAGGCTTATTCTTTCTCCTTCATCATGCAACATATTCTCATTCATCCCAGCAGGAGGCATCTCACTGCAATCGAATCAGGTCAACAGACTGGTCATTTGTCTTGGAAGACATTTTGCCCCTTATCCGAGTCGCTTCACCAGTATGAGTTGTGAAAAGCACACTTTCCTTGATCAGTATGTTTGAATTGCACTGGATGTCCTTCCTGTCAGAACACTGTTGCCTCTTTCTTCTTTGTTCTGCCACAGGATAACTTACTTCCAACCAGAAAGGGTTTAGTCAACAATGTCCAACATGTTGCAACAGGATTGAAACTGAACAGAAGCTTCGTGTTAGATTGCCAGGTCAGTCTGGTTTTGATCAGTTTGACATTTCCAGGATATCTAATAAAAACCGTATGAATGGCATAACTTGATGTTTAAATTCACTGACTTGAAGTTAAAAAAGAACTAGGTAGACCGCTTGAAATATACCTTGGCATTCCCTTTGGCCAAAACCTTTTAATAGCAAGTGTTTCATTGAATGCTTCATAAAGGGTCAAGGGTTCATCGTGTGCCATGCCGTCACATTAACTATACTCATACCTAAATATCTGCCCACTGACGATAATGTTCTGTTTCATTTAGATTAACAAGAGAAATTAATTCAATCATATATATTTCAGTGTTGCTAATAATCTGTCTTTCTCAATATATTAACTGCAATCACGTCTGTGACCGACTCGGTGAGCAAACCAACAACTCACTACTCATTAAGCTGTGTAACGTAGCCTGTGTGTGTTGTTAAGAGGCCCTCGAGCGATCTAATCTGTTCTCAGTTTATTTAAAGAGGATGAAGCATCAGTAAGCCTTCGTTTGTCAATTAGAACACAGGATCAATTAAAGATATTTTTTAATGACAATTTCAATTTCAAAAGCAAAAGAAATGGCCAGATTGGGTAAAAAACATTACTTTAGGCTTGCTGTCCAAAGAAGCAGTATTTTTCTCCAATATTCAGCCAATAACTTCCAAAATGTTGAGTTATACAAATTGAATTTGTGGGGCGTTTGGGCGCATGAGAACTTCTTGTTCCAGACACTGAGGCTGGAGAGGAAAACTCGCTGATCGGTGTTGTCTCTGTTCAGTCGCTGGGTCTCTATGAGCTGATAGTCTGGTCAAGTGATGCTCAGTGTGGTGAAGAAATCATTTTTAGGAATTATTTTCCTCTGATTCAAGAAGATGAGAAGAATTTCACACAAATACATATAAGTAATGTGAGCATGCAGCTCACTCTCAAATGGTTTTGAAGTTACTTTGGCGTGCTCGCTTCAGTGGTAAATCAGAGTTTCATCATGAAAAACATCAAGTTACTAAAAATGAGCACTGTAATACAGTTACTAGTTACTGACTCAGTCTCTTATGTCTTCACAGTCCGCACAGGCTTGTCTTGTCACTCTTATGTGTCATTCACTCATTAAGTTCTGCTAAGTTGCACCAGTTAGTGAATGATGGTTCATACATATTATTTTTTACCTGCCTTGTGTCGCTATCATGGTCCATTATTTTCAACTCCAGGTGGTCCCAGCCAAGTCGGCGCGGAACTGTTCTTGGAAGAAAAAGATTAGAAAGTGATGACAATAGGAAAAGCATTGAAACAACCGAGATAACCAACGGCCATGTAGCAGGCAGCTCTTATAGAGATAGCTAATATCCATTTATGCTGCAAATAAATCTGCAGCGCTGTGGAGGCAGTCCACTATTGGCTAATCTCAAAGCTAACAGTTGGCAACAGAGAATGAGAGACAAGCGCCGCAATTCGTCAGTGACAAAATTAACTGCATTAGTACTTTCATAATATGAATCGGTGTTGTGTGTGGGATGCCGGTGGCGCCGTCAGGTGGGATGGCAAAATTGCTAATAAATCAACCAATCATTTACAGAAACATAAAATACAAAGGGTGGACTGCTGAAGGCAGAAGAAGCATTACTTACAATCCCTGCATCCTCTCTCTGTTGCATCTCAGCAGTGGTTAACGCCAGTTACTCAGCTATGATGGACAATGGAGAAGCTGTCACTCAATACAAACAGCGCACCGTGGAACAAAGGTGTGAGAAGAAATAACAAGGAAGAGAAAGAAGAATGCTTATCTGAAAGGAGAGATAGTCCAGCGGTGTTGTGGACCGTGCTGACACTGAGTGAAGCTGAACAAACAGGAGCTGCATTAATCACAGTTCTCCTCCGCTTCGTTTTTGGCATCATCTCTGCATCGCTTCGATTTTAAAGATTTATTGTGTTTAGATCGCTGTTGATGAACTGGGGCTAGCACATTTGCATCAGTGTGAATATGTACAACTAATTTTCTGAAAATCATGAGCTGATGACGGTCTTTAGCATTCATTATTTCTACATTTACATAGCAGATGCTATCGTGCAGCGACTGGAACATGAGGAAAATGATTTTATGTACAATAATGAGTTTTAATTGTCCCTGGAAGGTTGCTAACGCTGTATTATATCTGAGGATCATTACATTGACCATGTAAAGCTTTTGTAATTTGAATGCTGGGCTTGGTGTAGTAGTACCTTTTTTAATCCTTGTAATTGATAACTACAAACACTAAAATATCCAATTAGAGAAGGAAAATGCCTCTGAAAGGGGTTTATTTATGGTAGTGAATGAAACAGCAGGTGGTTGAGCACCACCTGTGGTCTTCTTGTGCACGTATCTGCAGAGTTTTATGAGAGGGTTGGTGTTTGAAATGAGTTAGCTGGACGCAAAATTAAAAATTAGCCAGAGGCAACAATTTAAAAGCCGGATTATTATTCAAACAGCTCAGAAGAAACAGCTGATACAACCTTCTGCTGTCGAGTACCTTTTCAGAAAGTCATACTCACGTTTGCATTGTAAGCTGCATACATGCTTTTCAAGAATATAGAAAGCTTGACGGAAATAATAGCAGTCGATCTCTCTGTTCTGTGTACACTATTCTATCAAAGCTGCGTGAACACTTAGGCTTTGGAGTTACTTATTTAAGCCTCAGCTATACTTCAGAATCTGCAGCTTGCGAGAGTCCACGAGTTGTGTTTCATGCTGAAGAAGAGTTAACTTTCACCCTAAAAATAGAAATCCCTCGGAACTCACGCTACATCTGAATTTATCGGGAGCTGAATGTAAGTCAAAATTAATAATACAGCATTAGGATGGAAATGAAATTCTGAGACGTGTGCCATTGAAATTAGAGCATCAAACAATAATAAGTGATGCAAATTGATGCCATATGAAATCTGAAAGAATTATGTGTGTTTGTGTGTGTGTGTACTTACAGCCTTGTTTTTCGCCACTGATGGATGACAACATGTGCCACACTGGAGACAAAAACAATGATGAAAATTGACAGGTTCAAGGTAAACCCACACCAGGTAGTGATAAGGATCAGGATTTCATTAAGCTTGCATCACTTCGTCAGGTTAGGCCACTGCTTTTACAGCTGCGTTTTAAACAAGTCTGCAAGAAATGAATGTAAATCGATGGAGTGTCTGAATGAGGCACTGCTAACCATGTGAAACATGTCTAGCTGTGCATGTGTAATTAGTTCTCACGCTTACGTATTCTTTCACGGCTTATCATGATTGCAGGTTCACACAGACCAAGTTCCCCGTGGTTAGGATTAGGTTGCATCAGTGTAAGGGTGAGATTGTGGATAGGGCTCGAGATGTTCTGCATGGATGGTTGTAGCTTGGTGGGATGTCTCTGAAGGGCATGAAAACCTATGTGTGTGTGTGTGTGTCGTGTGTGTGCGTGCGTGCGTGAGTGCCTCCATAAGGAAGCAGTAGTCATTCCATCAGTGAGGTTTGAGTCAGTCAGCAAAAATGAATGTAAGTTAATGTAAAGTCCTCGAAGTGGTGGAAAAAATAATTTGCGTGTGTCTGTATGCTTACAGACGTGTGTGTGGTTGTGCGTGTGTAATCTATGTCAATGGGTGCATCGTTATACTGTCCCAGAGGACCGAAGCCTTTGATAAAGAAGGAAAGGCCAGTGGTGGCGGAGAGGCGTCGTCAAGCGGAGAGACGCGTGAAAGCAGCAGCCGGTAATTACGCTGAAGCGTCAACCCTGCAGGAGGATGTTCCAGTGATGCAACCATCGCTCCGGCCGCTCATGGCCGATAAAACACCAGCACCCCGCTCTACCTCCTGCGAGGCAAAGTGAGGAATAAATAAATATGTGCGGCATTCCAATTACATCTCACATGCATGTGGCCTGCCCGGGTTGAGGACGGAGCAAGGAATCTCGGGGAAAAGGCAAAAAATCGCACTTGAAATCTTTTTGAAAGCAGCGCTTGCGGCTGCTTCTTCTTCTTTGAATATATCCAGCCCTTCAGGGTGAGTTTGGACATGGAGCATCTCGCCATCTCCGTCACGCTCGCTCACTCACACGCATGTAGCCGCTCACTCATTTATCTCAATGCGGTAATAACGCTAATGATATCCCATGGGTACCTCAAGTATAAAGGGGGAACTGAAGACCGAGAGTAGGAGGGAGAGAGAGTGGGAGAGGGAGAGTCTTTGTGAACAGTATGCTCTCATCTCTGTTGGCAGGAACGCCATTTGCGAGTCTGTATGAGATTTAAATAGAGACAGCAGCTGATGCTGCGCACATCACACCACATCACACACACACACTCACACACACACCTCCACACACTCAGCAACACACTTAAACACAAAGAGGAGTGTGTGTGTGCCGACGAGAAGACAGAGACTGGGGGAATGGAGAAGAAAAGAGGATTTAAGCGACACTGGCAGGCTCTCACACTGTTTTTTAGGTCAATGACAAGAACGCCCATTCAAGAGACAGACACATGCAGTCACACAAGTGAAAAAGTACATAAACACATGTAAGCACTGTGCGACCAGGAGGAGCTCCGGCACATATATCTTCACATGCAAATATCCTCCACTCTGCATCCACTGTCAGCAGAACCTGAAGGCTTAACAGACATCACTCTGGTCTTCGCTCTGTGGTGTGTGTGTGGGTGTGTGTGGTGTGTGTGTGTGTTTTCTTTCTGATTGTGCTCTCCTCCATGCCGTCCCTCTCAGCTACATGTAAACACAAGTTTGTTGATGCTGCTTTCCCACATGGACGAGCTCCATTTCCGGCCCCGTGCGGATGCCGTGTGCTCCTGACCCACTATGTTGGAATGAGTTCAAAGGGGACGGCGTGTTTGTTGGTGTGTGACTGTGCATATGTGTGTGCGTATGCATGAAGTGTGTGTGTAGGGGGGGTGGTGGGGGTGGACGGGTGCAAGCATACTGATCAAAGAGGGGCGAGAAGAGAACAGTCTGCCATCCCACTAAGAAGCATCAGCTCTCATGCATATTCACCAGAGGATGTGTGCTTGTGCATGCTGGTGTTCGTGCACGCACGTGTATGCATGAGTGTGTGTGCGTGTGAGTGTGCGTTACCTCAAGGCCCAGTCATTTGCTACTTCACTAATCACTTATCTCTAAGGAGTGTTCATCATTCCCTGCCAATCATGAACTTCTAAAGTTGAGTCTTCATCAACCACTGAAGTCTGATTACCAGTGTTTATGTGTGCAGGTCATATGAGGGGGGAGATGGGAATGTGCACCGCTTCCCAGCAGTCACCAGGACTTCCTGTCCACATATAGACTCATTCAAATGAGGAGCAGCAGAACTGGATGACCACGGTCCTAAAAATTTCACTAGGTCATTAAATGTCCACCTGATGCTTCAGTCCTCGCTGAAGGATCAAATCAGGGTTTCCAAGAGCAACTTCTGCTGGCTTTAAGAGATCATGCACAAAAGGATGATTGGATGAGAGGTGATCAGAAACACCACCTCCCTCACTGAACCTCCACCTCTGCTCTCCTCCCCAGAGAAACGAGGTCGCTAATGTATTAGTCTGGTCCGCCTGACTCATCGATCCCTTATCGGATCAAGGTTTTGAGCTACTTGAATCTATGTTCATGTAGTCGGCATCACTCACAGATGTCACCGGTTGTAATTCTGCTGTGTATTGATGAATAGCAGTGTATTGATAAATGCTCACAATGAGCTATCACCCGGGTTAAAAACAGCACGCTGTCGGCTCTACCTCACCAGGGACGATCACAGAAGCCAGAGAGCTTCAGCGTTCAGACCAAACCTGCATTTTCACAGCGGACTTTCACATCGCTTTTTGAGAAGAAACACAAATCATTTAAGGGCAAAACATTATAACAATTCCATTTTGATGCACATTTTCATGACTGTTTCTTAATGGAGGAATGAAGATGATTTAAAGTAATAAATTAGTGGACTGCTTGTTTCAGATTGAAAGGTTTTAACTTGCATGAAAACAGTTCTGTTGTTTCCTGAAAAATGAATATTTTATTTGACAAATAACTTGGTAAATCTGCCGTTGAACTGCTGGCTTCAACTCAGTGAGGTGGACTCATCTTTCTTCACTCTGAGAATCCTTCGTTCATGTAAACCCTCATAAAATGCTCTTGAAGCCGTATTTCTACTTCCTAGTTGTCACAGTAGGTCCCCATGGCAAGTAAAATATACAAATATTAGAATTTGCCCGACCCACAGGCCCGGCTCTGCTGCTCTCATCCCACAATGTATGCCACTTGGAAAAATGAAGCATTTGGAAGAGAAATAAACAGACTTTTCACGTATATGAGATGCATTTTGTTTCTATTGGTAAATGCCTGTTGGTGTGGTTAACCCTTAGATGTGTTTCAGAAATGATGACAGAAAGAGAAATAGAAGGAAAAGATCCAATTAGCACCACACTGGTGAGTAGAACCAACAGTAAACACAGACTGCAGAGTGAGAGTATTCTCAGGTTACAGTTAAGTGAGAACAGCGATAAATGCAAGAGTGTGAGCAGAGACAGTTTTATTGATAACAAGAACAGGCAATTACAAGGTGAAATGACAGAAAGTGCCTGAGCATAGCATGCAATGAAGCAGATCCAAAGGTGATGGGTCATTATTGCAGTGAGGCTCGTTTTCAACTTGTTTTTCATCACATGACTGTTTGAGATGAGCCGAACCAGACTGGCTGAAGTAACAAAGTCCCCAGCATATCTGGCATTTACACATTAGAAATAAAGACATGAAGAGAGAAGTTTGCTTGTCTGTTGTAGAAGTAAAGTCATTTCAAATTAACGCTCATTTGCTACTTCATATATTTTCCATAATGAACAGAGTTGCCAGGTCTGGCAGACAACACCAGCCACTAAGAATTAACAATACACCCATTCAAAATCAAGTACGCTGATGATAATTACGACACCATAATTAATCAGTGTGCCAGCATTAAAAGCATATTCACTAAAAACAATTCAGCGAGTCATGAAAGGCCTTATGTAATGACATACAGCATATTATTGGAGCAGTGCCTGACTCACGCTCTTTGCGGTTGAGTCAGATTTGGCTGTTCAATATGAATATTCAACACTTTTCTTAAATGCCAGATTTTTAATAGGGCTTTGATGAGATTTTTGGGGTAACAGACATTCACGTAAACATCCAAGTTGGAATTTCTGTTCGTTGGAAATTATTCATCTAATTTGCTTACGAAGTAGGTCTCTCCAGGCCCAACCCACAGACAAGAAGTCCTCCCCACGGCAACACTTCCAAAAGTAGCCCAGTTCTGGGGGAAAACCGCAGACCTGGCAACCCTGAAGATGAGCGAGGAACAGACAACAAATCTGCAGAGTCTGCCATCGGCTGTGGGAAGTGGAGCAAGACTGGATTTGTGTGTATTATGATAGACAACATCACAGTCATCGAAAAATGGGAGAAAAAAACTGAGTGACAGCAGTGTGTGTGAAACAGTTTGAAGCAGTGATACTAAATTACCGTTACCGATAAGATTACCGATCAACACGACAGCTCAGGATCAAGCCATTTCCCAAAGGTAGTGTTAAAGCAAGAAATGAATTCATTCACGTTTATCTGTCTATTATACCAACCAATCTAACATACATGGATGCATTTATTTTTGTTCATGTTTAAATCAGAGACCACTGAAACAGGAATTTGAAGAATCATTTTTACAAATTGCTCATATTATTTTTTTTCTTAATTTTTTTTGTCACATCGAAACAGAAGCATGCATTTCATTTGCACTTATTTAACAGTTTTCAGAATTAATAACATTAATTCTGCATACCTTTGCAACTTAAACAGCTTCTTCTGTACTGACAATTTATAAAACAAAAAAAATATATTTTTCAAAAAACTACTGTTAAATGAAACTTTGTTTCTTAATGCAGTTATTCGAAAAAAAATTATTATTATTTTTTTTTTTTCAAACAGTCCAAGCTGGAAAACGTTGAGAAACAGGAACAGGCTTTTAGGCTCACAGATTTAAAAGCAAACACAGTTAAAGTCAATAAGAAGCCAAAAGAGCAGAAGATGCGGGCGGTTTCTTTGGTCCAATGAGGATATCCAGTAAAAATTGATAGAGGGGATATTTGAGGGATAAATCCAAGCAGAAAAGGTAAAGATAAAAAGAAAAAAAAAATCAATCACAGCACTCTGGGGATCGGCTCTCCGTCGAGCAGCACATGGTTGCCCAAGAAGGAAATGCAGCTGCTTCTGCATACAGAGCTGCACTCGGGCTTTGTCCAAGTCTACTTTTTCTTCCTTGAACAAACCGCTATTTCTCTCTTCTGTTTTTCTCATTTGGGCAGTTTTTCAGGAGCCAGATTAGATCTTTAATAGGCCCCTTTAGAGCCTTTTTTTCTCCTCTCTACTTTGTTCTCTGTTCATTTCCACTTTGATTTACTTGAAGTGTTTGGCATCCCGCAATTACAGATGTCACTCATTGTTTTATTCCTGCTTTCTCCTTTTCACCTTCACTCTCTTGACAAGAAGCATTCCAGTGTTGTAGTGTCCTTCCTTCAACAATCAATTAATAGCTGGAGGACAGCAGGAGTTACTCCGTGTTGAGAGCATCGGGTTTTCTCATTTTTGGTCAATAACAATAAAAGAGATCTAAGTCAATTGCTCTTACAGATCTCAAACTGCGCAGTAAGACGAGGTTACGCCACCTCCCCTGTTAACCTGCCCCCTCCACTCTCCATCCCCAGAGAGAAGCAGTGGTTTAATGTGCTTTTTTTGGGTCTGCCGGACTCATCGATTCGAGGTTTTGAGCAAGTTAGGATCTATGCTCACGTCGTCGCCATCACTCATAAGTGTCAGTGGTGTGACTGCGGTGTATTGATGGATCACACCATATTGATAGATGTTTCCTCTGAGGTGTTGCCTGTGTTTAACAGCCAAACGCGAACGTCGGTGCCCTCCAGCAGCGATAACCACCGTTTGGACGATACATTGCAGCCTATCGGTGCGTTCACCTCAGGACTGCCAGCGTTGTGTTCCAGTCTATTATTATCTGTGTCCTGCTGCGTGGAAAAGTACTGCATGCGAATGAGTGTGTGTCTTTATGGGTGTGTGACCAACTTCACTGGCAAGCTACACACCAGACAGACAGACAGACGTCTGTCTGTCCGGTGTGTAGCTTGCCAGTGAAGTTGGTAAAAGTTGGACAAGAAGATGGATGAATTCAGAGATGTGAGCAAGGATTTCTGAAGCAACAGTTTTCACCAGAATACACAAAGAAAGTCATCCTTCGTTGCACAACTGCGATTTGAGAACAAGTTGTTTAAACATTGATTTCCCTCTCACAGCCTGTTTACTTGGGTGTGTTTTAGAGGTCTGAATAGGGACCTGCACTACATCTTGCAGGGGAAGAAAGTCTTAAAAAAGGTGTTGCAGGATTGAGTTCTTTCTAACTTTCTACCCCGGTGAGCATCTTGTTACGCCCTCTGCTTATCCTATAACTTGTCCAGTCTAGTGAACAACCTGCGCGTAGGTCCGTTTTTCAGTCTGCATGATTGACTCAAGTCAAAGTAGGTTTAAAATTGGTGAATGAATCATACATTAGACTTCAGACGATCTGATACGGGTTTGAGATTGATGAGTTATAACAAAACAGTACTATTTTTTTGCATCCTTAACCAAATAATCTCCACATCCACCTCATCTAACCAAACAGTGGGTGTGTTTATCTCACATTGTTCACATTGGGATCAAAGTTGAAAGTTTTGGAGAGGAGGAACTGAAATCCTCTGTCCATTCATTCATGTTCTGCACCTACTTTTTTCAAATTTTGGATTGCAAGGCTCTGGAGCCGATCCCAGCTGACATTCAGTGAAAGGCTGTGCGCACCCTGAGCAGCACCTTCACACCTACAGGCAGTTTGCAGACAGGTATTAGTTTAGTACATGTGCTTTGGGTGGAGCACAGAAAAAAAAAGACCCATGCATGCAGACCTCCTTATAGAAATCCACAAATCTCACTGTGAGGAGAGAGCACTTCAATGCAGGCTCCTAGGATCAACTCGCCTCTACGAAATGGTATCCTGTCCATAGACCAAGGTTGCAAAACATGTGGCGCATGGACCAAAGTCGACCTGCAAGAGAGTTCAATGGAAAGACTTGTAAAAGTCACAAAATGACAAAGACATGACTGGAATTTAAAAACTGGAGCATCTGATGGTCCCAATTCATCCAGTGGAGATCGCATTGACGCAAAAAGAAGGAAGACAAAACTGAGTTTTTGAGTTATTCTGAATTATTAAAGAAAGAACGCTTTCATATGTGCAGAACAGATTTTAACGTCAGTGTCCTTGACCAACATACTGAACTTCACACTCCTCCGAATGGAAGTAAAAGTATAAACCGATGAATGGACCAAACAAGGCTTCCTTACTGTAAACAATATCAAAATAAAGGGTAGAGCGTATCAGTAAGCGTCTCATTGTGCAGCCATGCTGCTCCACTGCTTTTTTCCTTCTCGCTCAGTAACAAAGGAGGAACTTGTGTTTGCATCAAAGTGAAACAGAAAAAAAAAGGAATGGTTCACCACTGTGACTTGCTTCCTGTGTTAAATCGTTTTAGAGAGACACAACTCACTAAGTAAATGTAGTAAACATCTCTGCGCTTCAAGCTGGGAAACAACTTCATGAATGCTTTTACGGGCTTTGTAGATTTCATCTTTTTACTGTAATGTTCTGACAATAGCAGAAAGAATCGGACTGTATGAGGATGTAGCATCTGTAATAAAGGCGATTATGCTTTTTATACTCAACATTATGTTACAGTCTGATAAATGACCGTCCCAATCTGCTTGTTATGTGAACATTTGCTTTATATTGCTCATTTTATGCTGCCCTTAAGTGATTCAGTAGGAGACTGGCATGTGATTAGAAGCAGCTTGTTTCCCATAATTGTTTTTATCATTCAAAAAGTATCTGCCGCAGCCTTTTAAAGCATCGGGAGGAAGAGCGAACGCAGTCTGAGGAGAAGAATGAACAGTTTGGGTGAAAACAACAGCAGCCAATGAGCACAAAATGCTTTGTGTGAAAACATAATGGCCGCCATAACTCAGCTGCACCCTAACACTTCCCCGAAGACCTTGTATCTGTTTATGCATGTGCAGGTCTGTGTGTGTCACATTGATTTATCTGCTCTCAGATGACTTAAGCAGTGTCTGCTTTAAATGAGTCCATTTAATGGCCCTCCGTGTTAACAAGACCTGCAGGATTCTCACAGAGGACCATAAAAGAAAGAGTTATGGAGCGATGCGAGTCACAGGATTTTTATCATTCCTCTGGATTGAGCTTGTTGTGTTTGTCTGGGGATGGACATAACAGACAGAGTCATGGTAGCTCAGCGAGAATAGGAAAGGGGATACTGTATTTGAAGAAAACAAAAATGATGATTTTTTTAAAATAACTGCTATTGTATCTTGAGCTTAGGAAGCCCTGGCATAAGTTCAATTGTGTAATGCATTGTTTTTTAAATTGGTCGGCAAGAGAACGCCTTTTCCCAGTATGCTTTTTGCTGTTTTAGTTTTCTAGAAGGAATTGTGACTTAAAGGAATAAGAGGAAGGAAATTAATTTAAGTACACATTTCTACAAATGACGTACTGTGAGTGTAATGAAGACACAGTTATGAAGTACAAATCTATACAAATCTGTACAAATCTTTAAATTTACCAGCTGCAGCAGTTGTAGGGTATTTGTAATTACCGTATTGGCCCGACTACAGACAACTTTGATTATAAGAAGACCCTTTTTTTTAAAAATATCCTTTTGTGAAAAAGAAAATATGTTGAAGACAAAACGGTTACTCATAAAACAACTTTTCATTGTACAATTATTTTAGGAAAACTCACAACAGAGATAACATTTCATGTGATCTAAAGGTGCATTAAGGAGTTTGCACCTTTTATGCAAAACAATGGCCCCTGCAGGCCTTGGGCGTAACTGCAGCTTAGTGAAACACTCGTGCCTGTGGCTTGCGTCCATGTACGTGCACGGAAGAGGGGAACTCCTTCCTCGCTCTTTAAGTAGTGCTCGAGTCAAATTTAAGTTTCTTTTGCCTGGTGGGGTCTGTGCTGGAGTTGTAGCAGAGCTAGAAGCCAGTCTTTTCTTACTTTCTGGAAGATCCATCCTCAATACAGTTGTTGTTGCTAAGCATCTGGCGGAGTAATGGCGGACAAAACGAAACCTAAGCAAATCAGGCCAGCAGGAGCGTGCATTACATCACATCATCTCAAATTCTCCCCAAAAAAATTCTGGTGCCGGACCGGCACTGCAACTTTAAAGTGACAATTTAGCGCTCTTAGAGGTACTTGCAATGAATGTCAGGGAACATTGTACACATCATAGAATATTTGTAGCATATTTATGGTGGAAAATAAGTATTTTTAAAGTTGAAAAACTCCTTAATGCACCTTTAAGATCAAGAAATATTACTGCAGTATTAAATAAAAAACTATACTCTCATTCTCAAAATCTGAGGCTGTGACTCAGTGAATAAGCAACAAATAAGTAGCCTTAATTTAAAGATTCAATAACTGCATTAACGATGTAAATAACTTTATAACCATCAAATTCAAGTTCTGTTCAACTTCATGAGCATTACGAATTCAGTCTAATATATCATGGCCGCTTGGCAGTTGTTTGTTGACTCTGCTGTGATGCTCCATTGGCTTCCTGGTCACCGGTACTTAGGCTCCGTCCAGTGGTGCGGATGTGTAACGACAATCTAGTCCTCGATTATAACACGACCCCATTTTTGAGAATACAATTTCTGGAATAAAATATCGTCCTATAGTCGGGACAATACGGTAATAATGTCTTACTGTCTTGAAAATAATTCAGTTTTTCACCTCAAAAGATATCAATACCACATTCCAGTGTTAAATTAGCCTGAGAATGAAATTTAGCATGCAATGAAAATTTCCAACTTGAGAAAGGATCGGTTCATCCTCACTTTGAAAATCCCTGGTGAAGTGGGAAGCAATCATCACATCAGTGACCAGGTTTGATTCCAGGCCCGAGGCCCCATAAGATCTCTTTCTATGATGGGTTTTCATCACAGACTTGCATGGACTTGTTTTCTGCAGCTGTCACCACTGATTCACAAAAATTTCCGAAACAATAGAAGAACAGGCACGCCGGCCTTGCTTTTGACCACACCTCTCCTCTCACCTTACACCCTCTCCTTTCGTCCGAAGCCTCTGCACAGGACACTGATCAGCAACATGATTACTTCTTATTATCGGTTTTTTTTCTGTCTGCCACTTTATTTATTGGTGCCAAATCTGTATAGTTCCTGCTGTAATAAATGACATGTTGGGACTTTCTATTTATTTTAAGTGGTTAAATGAGTAAGATGTAGTCACTCACAGAGCTTGACGTAAGTATCATTCCTTATTTTTTTCCTTTTTCTTCTTAAACCTCTAAAGTCACAGATATTTGTTCGCAGAGAGCTGAGCTGGGACAGCAGGAGTGGGAGAAGTGCAGGCTGGGAGAATTCACTGGCTCAAACCATCACAATTCAAACTCAACATCTCACTGTTTTTCAGTAACGCAACATGACGCAATCGCCTAACAAATGACTTTTTTATGGAATCAATTCATTTGGAGTCGGACATGCTTTTGGAAGAAGTTATCAAACACGTCAGAGCACAAAGGAATCAATAGGAGAGACGGTTCAACACAAAGGGAGGCACACAGCTGGACAGGTTGTCGGTTCATCAATCAATCAATCAATCAATCAATTTATTTTTGTATAGCCCAGTATCACAACAACAGTTGCCTCAGAGGGCTTCAAGATGTTACATTGGTTGGTAAAAAAACATCACAGCGCAAACAAGGAGAAAAAACAACCACACACAACCAAATTCCCATCAAAAGGGAAGTTTTGGGTCATTCGTTGACCTCACTTGCATGTTTTTGGACTGTGGGAGGAAGCCAGAGTAACCAATGGAGACCCACACACACACACACACACACACACGTATTTGAATCGAAACCTTCTCAGCATAAGACTCCAACACATAAACTGTATTTTCATAAGAAGTGAATCTCATTGCTTGATGTACATTAGTCTACTAGAATAAAATAAGAGAGCACGGCAGGCAGCCGGAGCAGGAGGGGCTTCACCATCAGTCCCATGAGACAGAAGTGATCCTTCATAGTCTTCAACAGTCATGAAGCATAACATGGAAGCGTTTTCATAATGTGATTTATTTCAAGCAAGTGTAGCTAAAACTGTACAATTACTCCCACATTTCAACACTTGAAGAGTATTTCAGTTTGACCTGAGCCGTGGCTGCGCTCCTCTTGCTCATGTTCATATAAGAGCACACGCCCAGGAACCAGATTGAACCAAAAACACACTCTTCTCTGATCCTGATGTCTGTAAAACAGCTAGAGAGAGCTTATGTTACCCGAGTAGTGCTTTATGATTAAAAGTGATTGACCTGATATTTTCAGGTTTCTGAATGTTCAGCTGGAAGTTCCTGCCCGATGTGTTTGGAATGGAAACCGCTGAATGTCGCCAAATTAGAAAATGCACTAAACATGCTGTATATCTGTGTTTAATGCATTTCCGTGGAAGATGATGAATTCACAAACGTAGCCAGGATTGTTTGGAATAAAACCACTCAGACCGCTTCACATTCTGCAACACTCTGCCAGCTCTTTTATGTTTACACAGAATCAAGCACAGGCAGCAAAAAGCTGGACGCTGTGGGACTTTATGCAATGGAGGTGTGCTACAGGCATGATGTAAAACTCATTAGTGTGTGTGTGTGTGTGTGTGTGTGTGTGTGTGTGTGTGTGTGTGTGTGTGTGTGTGTGGTGGTCTTGCTATACAGACACACAGGTTTACACAGCCAATGCTTCACCTCCAATGTCGGCAGCGAGGTGGAACGACATCCACCCCCTCCCCTCTCTGCCTCCGTGTCACGGATACAAACGACGGGCCGTGTTAAAGGCGCAACGGCCCTGCAATGAGCTGCCAGTCTCAGAGGGGCTTATGTTTGCTCTCGGCTTCGCATGGGACTCAAACACAAGTCCCCGGGGTGAAAGTCTGATTATTCCCAACCTGCGTTTTGACACAACCCCCCCCCCCCTCTCATTATCCTTGCTCTACAGCCACCCGGCATAGCTTTCATTGTTTTCTCTGTAGTCACAAGAGGCGAAGGGAAATACTCTCCTCACAGTCGAGCAGGTGGAACCGGATGGCTACTAACCCAAATCTGTGGGCCAAATAAACATTGTCAACATGAATCCATCCCTCTGTCATCCGTCTTTTCAACCCACTTTATTTGGGTAAAGGTTGGAAAGGTCTGAATCATATCAAAACAAATGCACTCATGTGTTCACAGTAAGAGCATGTAACCCTTACACAGAAGGGTCGACACTCTGTGCTGCATCAACGTTAACCACTGCCCCACCATGCCATTATGACACCTTAATCTAAGTGATTTTTAGAAGCTACATCTTCTGATTCAAAATTCCAGAAGCAGAAAGCGATGCAGTTCTTTCTACTGTGTGATGCTACGAGGAGGTTTAGTGAGTAATTATAGTCAGTGTATCAAAATCTATTTTTTTTTTGATGTCTCTGTCACCCCCATGGGAGGTCTTTTCCACCTCTCGAGCTGTGAAAGAGACACAGAGCCGTGAGACAAGCATCAGCCTCATTGGCTTCTCCTGTGTGGCCATCCCTCCCGTGGAATCACTCCTCTTTCTGCAAAAACGTGCCCTCGGGCTGCAATAGACAGGCTGAGTGTGTACGCGCCTGTGCACGTGCTCCTGGACTCGTCCCCGTGTGTGCGCGCTTGCGCGGAAACTTGTGCACGGTGTATGTGTCAAGGACAGCTGTTCCTTCTGTTTCTTAGCAGGGCCTCAGGCGAAGCCCCATGCAGCCTGTCCTGGTGCTCCCCTTCTTCAGGGACAGCAGTAGATCCTCACTGGTTTACGACGTTAATAAATCCCTCCCAGCAGCCATCGGCGCAATCTGCAAAACCCAACTGCTCAAAAAACTCCGTTTGTCTAATTTCTGTGCCGTTAGAGTTTGGATTGATGAACATAATAACGTCTCTGGATGCTCGGACATCAGTCTTGCTGAACAGCATATGGGGAAGTGCGCTGATCAGCTTCATGTTACTGCAAAATGAGGACAGAGAGAGGAAAAACAGCAGTGGGTACGCCAAGCATTACTAATTATCCCTTCAATAAAATATAACAAGACAACTTTTTTTTTTTTTTGATACAGTAGGAGGAACGAAAAGGGAAAAAACACAACATCAGACGCAAACAGGCTGTGGGTGAGGTGATTTTAAGTTAACATTCTTGTGCTTTAGCCTGTCAAAATGTGTAATGTTCTCTCATCTACAAGTTTTATTCAAACATTTATAAAACCAACAGCTCAGGGGAAGTAGGAAGAGATGAATCCAACAAAGTGTTGGCTGACATAGCAAACGAAGTTTTGAATCTACAGCTGGCTTTGGAAGGAGTTGGTAACAACTAGTACAACACAGTGTGTTTCAAAGGTCTGCCTTGATAGATTTCAGTAATCTTTAATCATAATAATGGTCTTTATAATCAGATTCTGCATAGAAAGACATTTGTACACTTCGAACACTGCCTATATGCTTCCAATGGGTCATAATGAGTTGGAATAAGCATTTATCATTCAAAGCACCTGAAGCCAGCGCTCTGAGGCCCCACTGACACAAGAATAGCTTCAAGTGAAAGCGCCAAGTGTTCGATGCAATGGGCGTCCATTTACACAACAGCAGAGCCACTGAAAATGCAACTTCTCGAGAACAGCTCTCAAAGTGACATTTTTTTCCTATACAGACTTTTTAAATAACTATAAAGAGCCGAAATCCTCGTCAGCAAAACAGGCAGCGGCGATCTGTGAAGCCGTCAGACACCTGGAGGTTCAGCCACTCCTCAGACTCTTCCTGCCTCAAGTCTGCCCCCGTGGCAGTTCAGCTTTTTAAAACCTTCAGTCCAGAGACAGAGTTCTAACAAATAAAAGAATTTACTACATATCAAAGCTTGGATTTTCCATTAACGTTCAAACTCAAAGACACATGAAAGAGCTGGCCTTGCCTCAAATCCTGCCTTCATTTTTGCCGTCATAGATTCACCAAAGTGCTGAAAGATACCAGGGAGATTTGGTTCAGATCTAAATGACACTTACTGTTGGTACAGATTTATTCATTGCAAATCCAAGATGTGAATGAAATCAAATCATCAAACCGTCATGTGTAAAATACAGTTTATTATATTTATAACAATGAGTTCCCCTCTTCTGGGGAAAAACTCTTTGGGTTTATACACCATCCCTGGTGTTTGGTGAACTGGTGCCACTTCAGCTCAGTTTCAAAATTTAGGTGACGAGTTGCTCACTGCAAAATGGATTCAGTTATGATTTTGTCCAGTGCTTATGTTTAACTGTCTTAGAAGACTCTTTTTCTTGCTTTTAGACAGATCCATAAGATCCGCAAGTAAGATTTACATCCTCAAAATGCCCAAGTCCTTCAGATGTTTTAAACTTTTAAATGGAAGCTTTAAAATAAGCAACAGTCTTTATAGCTTCACCAGTCAATCACTGCATTCGAGATCAAGCCTTTGCGGGTCGTGTCTCCCAGTCTGGGAACAGTTTGCCCCGCTCGGTAAGCTCTGCAGTTAGCTTCTCTATGTTTAAATCCCGGCTAAAACCCACCACCCTGTTCACCCTATCTTCAGCTGAGCAGAGCCTCCTCCGGATCCTGGGTTCTTTCTTTTATACTGTCACTGCTCTACTTTGTTATTGTTCAGTTTTTGACTGTTTGATTTTGTACTGTGAAGCACTTTGGCTGGCCGTATAGGCCTCTTTAAATGTGCTGTATAAATAAAAGTAGCATTGACATTGGCATTTATGACAGAGATATTTCTGCAGAACGAGTGAATCAGGAGCAAGACTTGCTGTGCAACACAATCAAATACAAACTTACCTAACATCATGTCTGACATCTAGGACTTTACATTGACAGTAATGAACCAGCAGAGACTTGTACTGGTGAGTGCCAAGCAATAAAACCAATGAAAACAAGAACTAACAACATTATGTCTGTTTGAGCTTTATCTCTGCAACTTCAGTAAAGTGGTTTATTAGAAATGAAGAGTCTTTAGAGTTTATTTGGTTGTCCAAAAACATTTTGAGTTACCCTTGCTTACTCCTGGGCAAGTATCCCTGCTTTTTTTCACTGGCTCGGGTGCCATTGAGGATAATTTTCCCAAGTCAAACTCCTGGCTAAGCAATTTAAGGGAGAGAAACTTTACTTTCAGCTTACTGTGGCTTTTCAGCCATGCATGCAGCCCCTGGGGTTTACCTTTTGCTACCCTCATGCGCCCACACATGCACTACAAAATCACATAATCTCATAAAGGAATACCGGGAAGAAACTCGACACCTTCCTCTCCCTATAAAGTTTCAATACTAGAATTAATTAAAAAAATATATATCTACATTTCCCGAAGAGACAGTTGTGCCAAATACCAAAATGTGTAGTAAAAAAGACGGAACCAGTCTATGTAAATGTGTCTAGCTCTTTTAATAACCACAAATCCATGCAGCTCCAACAGCCTTCAATCTTCCTTCCGAAATATAACCAGTATTTTTTTCCCCCATTAAATTTGGTTTTTATTTTCACACTTCTTAGGCAAATCAAGTGATTTGAAGTGCCAAGTCTAAATATACCACATGGCACTGTCCTTAATCAATTTATGCTTTGGGGTTCCCTGGAGGTCTTGGGGTTCATAAGATTGACAGCAGACGATCTCCGCTTATTTCCTGCCAGCTGTTGCTCTTTAAATACAAAAACTGCCAAAGGCACAAGCAGCCTCCATAAAGTATATTAACTCAAATCACGTGTGTGTGTGTGTGTGTGTGTGTGTGTGTGTGTGTGTACTTCAGTTTTGCAGAAAGGGTCAATTTTGAATCCCTTAAAAACCTACTGCAGAGACTCCCTGAATGAAGGGAATAATGAATGAAGTCATTATTCCGCTCACCAATGCGTCTAGACTCCTTTCCCTGCCTGGAGGCACAAGAAAGGCCGGAACATGCTGGAGTCTAGATTTACACACAGATACGTATACATTTTATAGCATTGTCTCCTTCCTCTGTATCCATGATTTGTATGATTTTGTTCATTTTCAGGGAACTTATGGATTGGTAGTAAATGGGGTAATTTCACTGATGGCCTGTGGGGGCAGTGTTGAGCGGTATGTCTTTTCGAACAGTGAAAGAAACAAATAAGAAAACTTAATAGTCGTGAGTTTCAAAACTGATTTTTCAGGGTTCTGAGTAATGTCCTTCCTTGACTGCTATAAGAAAACTCCACAGCTGTAATAAATACATCTTTACTACTTTGAGTAGCTTTATATTTACTTCAGGTATTTAGTTTACTGATCACTGTTGATTCATAAAAAAGGAAGGGAAAAAAGATTTATCTAGTAATTTCATTTTATTGGTATTGGTTTTTAGTCACGCATTGCTTTCTGTAAATTTCTGTTAAATGTGTAAAATATGCTCACAAACATTACCCTTTACCCTATTAGGGAAATAAATAAATCTACTGCAGCTATGTAAAAATCTCATCATCGTTTCATAAAAAGAAAGCCCCTCTCTGAAAGTACATAATCTGATTGAACTTTAAGGATATTTCTGTTTCATTGTAAACAAGTGGAAACTGTGTCAGATTATGTAATAGTGGCCAATCCTCAAATTATGATTTTAGCATTTTGTTATTAAATGCACTAAAGAAGCAGATGTTGAAACAGAAACAATGTCACCAAGGCAATATGTCCCACCTGATAGTGAAAATAAAGACGTTATATGCCTCCTCTTTACAAATTAATTTTTGGCACATCTGACACTCAACAGTCTGTGGAAGCACATCTTTGAATTTTCTGTTTGCGAACAGGTTTATTCTATTTATTTATTGAAGCTGCCAAAAACACACTGAGAATAATTGCATTGCATTAAAATGTGCCGTAATTCAAGGACACCACTTACAGTAACCGCTTACAAAAAAAGATGATGTCCTAGTCTGCATTAAAATGTCACTCCTAAATAAAGACGATGCTGCTGTTCTTTCTGTCCATTAGCTGCCATTCGTAGAAAGAAACATGGCGTAATTTAACATTATCAAGGGACTTTTTTTGGGAGGTATTTATATTTTTTCGACTGAATGGCACAAAACACAGTTTTGACTTTATTCCAGATACAGAAAGCTTGACAGCATAATTCTTTACAGGCCTTTTTTTAAAAGCAAGAGTTGAATCAGTTTCCCAGCCTGAGGTCTGTGACCCGGGTGGAGAATCATAGTCCTGAAATCAATAATCGACTCACTGTCAGGGTTCATGGTGACACAGTCCTTAAATTCAGGTGTGTTGAAACATTCTAAATATGGAGGAGGACCAGAATTTTAAGTGCAAGACAAAAACTCATAAAACAAAACAAAAAAACTATCAACTATTGTTTTGGTGTAGCTCTGCTGTCACTCTGTTTTGTACTTATTTCGTTTTTTTATGTTCAGTAGGTGTAGCAGGTAGCAGTGATTGTAGCGGCAATTTAAAGCCCAGCTAACACGACAACGTTTTCAAGTGTAAACAGAAACATTCCGTTGCCCTTTTGAGGTTCCATTTACACGACAGTGGCGCTCTGAGTTCATGGAAACACAACTTTTTGAAAACAACTCAGCACCATCTCTGTGTAAATGGGACAAACAGAAATTTTTGAAATACTCTGACTCCGTCTCCACATGAGAAAATGTGACTTGTCTGAAATTCTCCATGTGTTCATTGTGAATTCTCCTTTTGTACATTAGTGAGAGTTACAGCCAATGTTGGCTTCACTTCAATGTTCTTATCAGAGAAGAGTCCATCTATCTATCTATCTATCTATCTATCTATCTATCTATGCAAAGCCAGTTAAGAATTCAACCTATTAAGTATCATTGAGTCCATTTTCTTTCCCTTCCCTCCTTCCGTCATCTCACCTCTTTGAATTATTGTGTAAAAGTTTTTCAGAAATCTTGCCTCGGGCCTTGAATCTGTTCATCTCTTGTGATTTCACTTTATCTTGAATATTCCTTCATATGTGATAAACAGTTTGACTGATA
This sequence comes from Salarias fasciatus, assembly GCF_902148845.1. NCBI lineage: Eukaryota > Metazoa > Chordata > Actinopteri > Blenniiformes > Blenniidae > Salarias > Salarias fasciatus. Next base: position 10,067,810 of record NC_043750.1, on the reverse strand, counting down.
TGCAAAGCTATTCAAAACGCCTCAGTCAGTGTGTATAGCGCGCAATATGAAGATATTTAACTTTTCAATCGCTCGTGATAGGACCTCGCTGTAAAGCGTTTCGCTGCTTCATTTCCTTTGGAATTAAAATGGCAGCAGCACTGCAGGAGCGTCTACATTGAAGGCACTTGAGCGGTGATCACATGTGACCCCTTCTGCCTGCCGCCACATTTATTATGTCTAAAATGTCTCTTCTTCCGCCCAGGTGACCCCTGCAGATTGAAGCAGAACTCGGGTTTTGAATCCACATTAAGAAAAACCGCTCGTATCTCACTGCGACAGAGTGATCAGGAAAACAGGCCTGCTATAAAAACAGAGGAACGAGATAAGAAAAGTCCTGATGGCCTCGGGTTGATCGCACATCCACCACCTTGTCATTCACTCCATGTCACAGAGCATTTACATTCTCGCCTGCAGACGGAAAAGCTCTCTTTTCTGATTACGCCATTTTCTCTCCAGCAGAGTTTATTGACGATCACAGAAACTGTCTCAGAATCGCAGCATTTTTGTTCGTCACAACTCCAAGCTTATTTATTTTATTCGGCTTATTTATCAAATGGTACACGAGCGCTTTGTGTTTGGAGGGAACATTCCAGAAATGTGCTGCGCCATCACATTCTTCTTCTTGAGTGCTGTTTGTTTGTTTTAATTATATCATAAGAGGCTTAAACTCTATGTCGCCGTGTGTATTTTTACTCAAATTACATGCGCTCGCTCAGATGTGGAGCCTCACGACTCATCCTCTTGTGTGTGAGTGTGTGTGTGTGTGTGTGTGTGTGTGTGTGTGTCTGTGTATGAGAGAGAGAGAGAGTTGTCTTTATTTAAATAACAAATCTGTACTTTGAAATCAATGGTTTTCCTCTTCAGTGTGTTATCGCAGTCATGTTCGTGCCTCTTGGGTCATGCATTGGTGACTAATTAGATTTCAGCAGAGTTGTTGATTATTATCTGTTTATTGATTCATACTTTTCCATGTACATAAACATACTGCACCACACACACACACACACACACACTCACTCAGTAGTTGCCAGGAATCTGTCAACAGTCGCATGAAAAAAAAACCAAACTGTTCGCTGCGTAAAATTTCGCCTGCGGCCACAGAGTAAACACTTTTTTCTTGGCTAATTTGTGAATCTCTCGGTGCACAATGACACACTCCGCGACTGAATGTGCATGTAGATTAAGTTCGAGTTATAATTAGCCGGATTCATGTGTGAAAGCACCTACTAATCACAACATTATGACCTCTGACAGGTGGAGTGAAGAACGGTTAAATCTCAAAAAGGCCCCTGTTAATGGGCGGGATAGAACATGCGGCCTGGTTGGCCACGCCCCCTCTGCTGGTCTCTCCACTGCACACCTGCATTCAATCAAGCCAATCAAGCTTTCCATAACTCTGCTCTGTTTCCCTGCAGTGTTAGCGTCCTTGTCTTTGAAGAGTGCGAGGAGACGCATTGCAGCCTCTTTTTGTCTTTTTTGCTGCTCGCTTTCTGACAACCGTCTCCTGTGCTTCAACTCAAATCTCCTGTTCAAACCAGCCTCGCCCTGCAGGTCCTGGATGTAAATCCAGATCTTGGTCCTGACCACGCTTTACCTTGTTTTGTTTTTTGTTTTTTGTTTTTGTTTTTTTTTTCATTTTTTTTTTAAATGTCATTACTACTACTCATATTTCTTGGAGGCTCTCTGTTAAATTGGTCAGACATTTGAGTCTCTTGTCTCTGTGTTTGGATTATGAATCCTGTTTGTTTCAAATACCATAACAGAGTTTGATGGGTTGACGGTTGGCTGAACTCTTGAGGTGTGTTTCTAGTCTGCAGAGGCCAGCACTTATAAAAAAGGATCCAAGAAAAAAAAGCAGTGATTCAGTGATGGGGTCACCAATGGCCGAGGCTCATTGAGGCTGATCCTTATGATACAGTCAACCCAATGAGCTGACTGGACCTCAGGCCGCTGTGGGAGTTAATGCTGGTCCTGTTGGGGAAATACACAATGCAGCAATGTCTCAGAAAGACAAGAAATAATTTTTTTCAAGGTCATTTATGTTCAGCAACCTGTAGATAATGTCATTATTGAGACATGTTCTTATTTACAGTAGAGGCCTGTTAAAGCACATATCCTAGACTTTAATAAAGTTACAGACTGAAAGTACAAGGGTGTAGAATGTTTGACATAATAAATGACGTTTTAAAAATGAACTGTAGCAAAACCTTTCTGACATTTCTCAAGATTGAAAAATCTCTAGAGATTGATCATTAAAATCATTAAAAACCACCCAAGGGGATCTGCTCCGGCAGATTCACTTCCCATTGGAGTTGATTTCACGATGATGTAGAATAATTTTTTGACTGAGATGAATCTGTTTTTTCTCGTCCTGTACCAACATAAGGAGTGATGGGATTCTAAGTGCAGGATTTCAGGCTGAAGCAGTCAGTAGAGGAATATGTAGGCAGCATGCCAAGAATTGATTTATAGATAAAGTTGTACCAATGTAAATGTGTGTTTAAGGATAGTGATGGTTAATTGACCAAGGAATACAAGGTGCAATGATAGATCGAGGCTCTGTAATAAACTCTATAAATGAAAATGACCTGCTGTGGTGTTTATATGTGAAATATGAGCAAAGTCAGAGAGGAGGAAGGTGGCAGCAACAAGCACAAAAAAAATATTATAGTTTAGGTTATAATGCCAACAGTAATCCCCTTAGCTTACTGAGCTAGTTAAAAAAAAAAAACTACTAAGCATTCTACCATTCAATGTTCCTTCGAACTTTCTCTCCAGCCCCCCTGTATTGTGGCCTTCATAATTACTTGAGCCTTCGGGGGTCATTGTCAGGTTGACCTTCAACCTTTGGTGGAGTTTGGCCGTGCCACCATTTACCATTCCTGTGGGACTATATATGAACCTGACAGTGGTCATTCATGTATCCTGACAACACAACAATAGCACACCATTAAGCAGAAATCTCAAAAATCGATGAACATATGACTGAGTCATATCGTCACATCGTTGGGATGTGTGTGCCAGTGTTTATAACAAGGCTTTCTCAGAGATTGCACGGTTAGAGGGTGAGCCTTACAGGTCAAAGGTGATTCTGTAAAGTCATATTGAGCATATGATTCTAAGAATGTGCCCGGGTGAAGGTTACCGTGTGTTTTTTATTACTGTGTGTATAAATGGATGTACATAGCTTTTCTCTCCCACTAACATATTTCATTCATGAACACGATTAAATATAAACACAACGTTTTAATGGTTTACGCCTTCACTGCTCATTCTGCAGGATTCCTCACAAATCCTCGGGGAGAGAATTAGTAGCAGCAGATGTCTTGTGATTGTAATATCCAAGAACCTTTCAGAAATATCAGTCATCTTGGCCTTGTTACAGTGTTGGGAGAATCCCAATTTGCGATTTTACTCATCCAATGATTCTGGATCTTCCCAGTGTGCGCAAGCTACACTTGAAAGAATAAATGTTTTCCACTCGTGGCTCACACTTAGGATTGCTAAATTTTGGTTTCTAACACCTTTTAAATATTACAAAAACCTATCCATCTTCTTTGTCACTTTTACAACTCAGATCATTAGGGAAAAGAGAGAAGTTTCACTCATGGAGAATATGCAAACTCCTCACAGAAACCCAACTGTGTGAGTCGAGACCTTCTCCTGATGGTATGGCTCTAGAGAAAAAAAAAGAAACGCGAAAAACAAACATACTCTTACAGTGAATTATGTCACACATATAATTATTGGAATCACATTTCCTGGAAGCTCAGATGAGGCACAAGCACAAATCTATTCACCTCCATTATGTTGGCAGCTATTAAAGATTACTCGAAGAAGAGCAAATAAAACTGTAAATGACTCAACATTTGTGCCAAACAGTTGGACTTCAGACACAAATCACTGATCTCCACGATCTATGACCATCTGACAAGTCATACGCCGAAGGGTAACGCTTCCTTTTACGGTACTGTAATTACCATGTATTAACATGGTAATTACAAGGTAAGTACCATGTGATGAGGATAATTTACTGTCAAGTTACCATGTAATTACAGGGTAACTATGTTGCTAATTACCTAGTACTTTTACAGTAATTACCAAGCCAATTCCAGGCAAACATCAAGTAACTACCTGGTAGTATTTATAAATTACTGGGTAATTATAATGTAATTATATAGTAACTATGCTAATTGCCAAATACTCAACTGGTAGCAGTCAAGTGGTTTTTACTACGTGCCCGGTAACTTCTTAGTATTTACCCAATAACTACAACATTTACCTGGTAATTACAGTTGAACAGTACTGCAAAAGGAAGTGAGGCCTGTTTCCATGCTATTACCTGGTAACTACTTATTCATTACCCAGGAACTGCAAAAATACCTACCTCAAAAATGCATAGTTGTTAAAGTGAATTTGCACTGTAAAAGGAAGTGAGGTCTGTTTCCATGTTATTACTTGGTATTTAGCCCGTTACTAGGAAACTATCACATTACCCCAGACACTTGGATCAAAAATGCAGCAAAACTGATCAGTGTCTATGATACAGTGTCTGTGAGTCTGATTCTCCCTCTGAACAGCACACTGTTATCTGTCAGGAGATCAGAGTTTCCATCAAAAACCACCATCACCAGCCATCACATTACATTAAGATGAACACATTATTGTTACACTTCCTCACTCCAAACACCTCACTGTGACAGACATGCAAAAACAAGAGAGCTGCCAAAGATAAACATTTTAATCGAATGGAGTTCAAATTCTTATAAAACAATTTACAAAACTGCAATTTTTTAACAGACGTGCACTTTTTTTTTCCAAGAATCAGAATAGATTTTTTTTTCAAAAAATAAATAAAAATAGCAGTGATAAACAATAACTATAAATAAACATTAATAAATAAACTGTCCCAGTTTGTGAATTCACATCATCATGTGTTTTCTGCAGACCCGTCTGGCCCCAAGCACTGGGTGGGCATTCCACTTTTTGGTCTCTGAAAAGTGAAAACACCAACCTAGTGCAAGCACCCACGTGGGCCACACCGGTCTGCAGTAGACACATGATCATGTGATGTCACATGGCTGGTGCTTCACCAGGCCCTCTCATTTCGGCTTACACTTTGTGACATGCTCTTATATCTTTAAACAAGCGGCCTAAGATCCCCTCCCTGTGCTCTTTCCCCAGCCACTGGTTCCATTCAATGAACTTCAAGTTCATCTTGAGAGCACTTTCAGATAGGTTCCCCCTGTAGCGGTATATGTTCTCCTTACAGCTCCTCCATGGAATGTGTTGTGTATGAGCACAATTCCCAGGGTAAATAAAGTACCACCGATGATTCACCTGGTAGTGAATATACCTATCCCACTGTTTTAATAAGTCCAAGGCGCTGTACATGGTGCTGAAATATTCAATCCACCATTATGGTGCATAGTGTCAGTTGGTCATTGTATCATGTAAAATCGAAGGCGCTATCCATGGTGCTGAAATAGCCAATCCACCATTGTGGTGCATAGTATCAGTTGGCCACTGTTTTAATAAGTCCAAGGCGCCGTAAATACGCTTTCTCTCAGTAGAGGTAGGAACCAAAATTTTATTAAATATAAATATCACCAAGTGGTGGAACTAACCGTCTGCAGACAATCCGGGTAGGACCGCATTAAGTGGTGCACAGATGAACGTGGAAAGAGAAAATAAGCTCCAAAAAGTATGTAAAAAGAGCAAAAACAAATGGCTTACCTCCTTTAGAATGTGATGCAGCCAGTGAGGTTTGTATATTTCCGTTTTGCTTGGTGTTTGTATTGATTGTTATAGTGGTGGTAGTATGGTGCGCTTTGCAGCTGAGGTGCTGGTGTGGCTGTGGTCTCATGTTCAGGCTTGGGTGAATGTTTCAGTTGTAATGTCCGTTTCATGTGTATGTTTGAATGTTTAAAGATATTTGTGTTTTGTGCAATGTGTATATTTGTTTATTCTGTAAGTTTCTGTTTATTAATATGTATATTTGTATGTTTTCAGTTCTCACGTTTGGGGTTTGCGTGTTAAAGTGAATAAACCCTGAGCTTTAAGAAGGAAGAGTTGTGCTGTCCTCGTTTTCATCATGCCGAGGGAGGTACGAGTATGGACGTGGACGACGTGGCAATCTGGCGACGGCGGTCCTGGGTATTCGGGATAATGGAGATCAAGGGTTGCTGTAGACAGGTCTGCAGAAAACACATGATGATGTGAATTCACAAGACTGGAGCAGTGTACTTATTAATGTTGATTTATAGTGATTGTTTATCACTGTTATTTGTATTTTATTTTTTGCAAAAGAAATCTGTTCTGATTCTTAAAAAAAAAAAGTGCCTGACTGTTAAAAAATTGCACTGTTTTGTAAATTGTTTTATAAGAAGTTGAACTCCATTTGATTAAAATGTTTATCTTTGGCAGCTCTCTTGTTTTTGCATGTCTGTCACAGTGAGGTGGTTTGGAGTGAGGAAGTGTAATAATAATGCGTTCATCTTAATGTAACTTGATGGCTGGTGATGGTGGTTTTTGATGGAAACTCTGATCTCCTGACAGACAACAGTGTGCTGTTCAGAGGGAGAATCAGACTCACAGACACTGTATCATAGACACTGATCGGGTTTGCTGCATTTTTGGTGCAAGTGTGTGGGGTAATGTGAAAATTTCCTAGTAACGGGCTAAATACTGAGTAATTATCAGGTAATAACATGGAAACAGACCTCACTTCCTTTTACAGTACAGTTGCACTTTAATAGCTATGTAATTTCCAGGTAGATATTTTTCTATTTACTGGGTAACAAATGAGTAATTACCATGTAATGACATGGAAACAGACCTCACTTCCTTTTACAGTACAAATCCACTTTAATAACTATGCATTTTCGAGGTAGGTATTTTTGCAGTTCCTGGGTAACGAATAAGTAGTTACCAGGTAATAGCGTGGAAACAGGCCTCACAACCTTTTGCAGTACAGTTCAACCGTAATTACCAGGTAGTTACTTGTTGTAGTTACTGGGAAATAATAAGAAGTTACCGGGTAAGTAGTAAAAACCACTTGACTACTAGGGAAATACATAGCCTACACACATAGCAGTACCTCGTAATACCTAGTAAAAAGTCTTCATTTCCCAGTGATTACATGGTAATTACTTAGCAATTACTTAGTAAGTACTTGGCAATTAACAACATAGTTGCTATATACATTATAATTACCCAGTAATTAATACTTACTACCAGGTAGTTGCTTGGTATTTGCCTGGGATTGACTTGGTAATTACTCTAAAAGTACCAGGTAATTAGCAACATATATCCCTTTCCCACTGCAACTAGCAGGTCGTCCCGTGTCTGCGACCCACTAACTATCACCTTTTCAGACGCCTTTCCCACCGCCTGCAGACCCGCGTCTCACCTCCTGCTGGCGAGCCGCGTCGCTGCGTTTTCCCGCACTGATGGTGTCCCACGTTGATGACATCATCAGCGTGACGGAGCAAAACGAAAGTAAACAATGCAGCGGAAAGCAGTCCCTGTTACTTGTAGACGAATCTCCTCTTCCCCACGGATCAGGGGAAGCTGTCTGGTCTCGCTATTTTGCCAATGCTGGGTCATGTTGACGAAGGAAATCTCACGCTGTGTCCAGAAACAACAACTAGCGCGCTAACTTAGCCGCGCTGCGTCAACGTCATCATGTAAGTTCCCGGATGTGTCCCTCCCACTAAAAGCCGGTAGAAAGCTGACCCGGGAATTTACCGGGTCGATTGCAGGGTGAATGACCTGGGTCAAAATCCTGGGTCAAACCTTTTCCCACTGCCATGACTTAGCGGGTTTAAACGGGTTTTTTGGCCAGTGGGAAAGGGGTAATAGTTACCCTGTAATTACATGGTTACTTTACAGTAACTTCTCCTTATTACATAGTACTTACCTTGCAATTACCATGTTAATACATAGCAATTACAGTACCGTAAAAGGAAGCGTTACCAAAACCTTATTTATACAACATATGCAAACAGTACATGAAGGCTATGTGTTGCTGTGAACATCGTCCACGCAGCCTCAGCATCAATGCAATGCAAGCGGTGCATAGCCTCCATCTATATACTGCCCTAAACGTACTGCAGACTGTAGAATGAGGAACCGAGCTTGCTGCTGGTGCCACATTCTCCAGGGTGCTGTTAATGTGTGCAGATGTCATATTTTAAATATGTTTATCATGTAGCACCACTGTGGTTTTCCTGTTTACTGGTGACCATCTTCCTGTAGCTTTTGTTGTAGCTGCGAGCAGCAGCAGGTGTTGAAAAGTAATTTGCAAAAGGTTCAACACTTAATCATAAATGTGGTAAAATGGTGTTTGCCAGGAAAGCTACGTGGATTTCTGTGTGGCTTTTAATGTTTGCTTTTACTGGTAGCAACAACAGATGCTAAAGGAAGGTGGTCACCAGTTAACAGGGAAACCAGCTAATCTGAAACACCGGCTAACTCTGTTGGTCCAAATGGGGATTATGTTGCTGGTGTTTATGTTGCTGTACAAATTCTCTTTCGCCCCTCCTGTTGATGTTTTACAATCTGCCGAATGATCTGCCATATTGGCGTTCTCATTAATATTAAAGAATTTCCAAACTGTGGACATCGCTCCTGCTGTCTTGCTTACCTGCAGGTGACGTTGCTTATGTGACATAATGACGCAATACTCGCCGGGTGGTATCAGGGATCTTTTTAGTTTCTTCTTCTTCAATGTGAGAGGACACAGAGGACCAGGTCAAGCATTCTCTCCAGCATCTACAGTACCTACTGAGGAAGTATCATGCTTTGTGGATGCATGACTGCTGCTGGGTCAAGATTACCCATGTCAGAAATTACTGAAGTGCTTTCTGAAGTCTTGTTTGATATTTTATTCGTACAGGAATTTTGCCCTTGCATGCTTCTGAGAGTCAAAGCTCTCAATGACCCTTTTATTGCAGTCAGGAACGGAGAGCATGGCCAGAGCATTCAGGCGGTCCTGTCTCATGTCATTCTACCGTCTTACCTTGAGGCTAAATCTTGATCGCCCTTAAGGCATCAGAATCAACAACGCTGGTTGAATGAACTCAAGTTATGTGAAAGTATCTTGTCAGGCGCTCAGTCAAGGTTTTTTTATTTGAAAATTTTTATTCATATTTTTATCTGCCAATTGCCAGAAGGTTATGTTTTCAGTAGGGTCTGTCTGTCTTTTTGTTTGCCTGTTAGAAACATAGCTCAGAGGTTATGGCCAGATCATGTTGAAATTTTCAGGAAATGTTTGAAAAAGGATTAGAGGGACTATGTCATTTCTTGTCATGTTGAGTTCCTTCTCTGTCCATTTGATCGTTTTAGTTTCATGATGGTTGTTTGGTCATCTTCATGCCTTGATATACACTGTCCTCATTCACAGATAACACCAGGGCCGGCTCTAGGCATAGGCGAACTAGACGGCTGCCTAGGGCGCTACGTCCCCGGGGGGGGGCGCCGCGGTCGTACAAGGGGCGCTACGATGCTCCGTGTTCCGTGTGCCCCGCTCTGCAGCGGTCTGATGCACAGCGGTCCTCGGTGCTCCTCGGCACAGATCGGTATCGTTCGGCATCGCTCCTCAGCACCCCCCCCCCCCGCTCAACAACTGTCGGACCGGTCAAAAAACACGCTCCCAAGGGGCGCTCGTCTCGGCTCGCCTAGGGCAGGGTTTCCCAACCCTGGTCCTCGGGGAACACTATCCTGCATGTTTTGGATGTTTCCCTCTTCCAACACACCTGATCCAAATGATCAGGATTGTTACTAGGCTTCTGCAGAGCTTGATAACGAGCTGGTCATGTGAATCAGGTGTGTTGGAAGAGGGAAACATCCAAAACATGCAGGATAGTGTTCCCTGAGGACCAGGGTTGGGAAACCCTGGCCTAGGGCGCCTCCGAAGCCCGGGCCGGCCCTGGATAACACTTACATTGCAATAGAAGGTGGAAAGCATTTTCACCGACCAAAAGGGAGATCTTTTATGAGGAGATACTAGCCAGCATGTATTTCCTGACCTGGTGTCCTGGTTTGTCTGGTGAAGCGGTTTGGAGCCTCTGTGTTTGATCATCACAGCTTCTCCTAATGATGCTGATGTTTTGGGTTTTTCTCACCTGCAGGAAGCAGCAACATCCTTTATCTTTAGGCTGCAGTAAGGATGAGGAACAAGGTTTAACCAAGAAGAGGCTGAAAAAAGAGTCCACCAAGAAAGACCAAGAGCCACTATTCACTCCAAATACCAGCGAAAATCCAACTCGGAGGAACTGTGGTCTGG